>NC_079227.1:9904615-9923329 GCF_029633865.1 Lampris incognitus
CAGCTGCTCTGTGAAAGGATTCCCCAAGGTACGCCTGAGGGCTACTAGTGTGTGTGTGTGTGTGTGTGTGTGTGTGTGTGTGTGTGTGTGTGTGTGTGTGTGTGTTTTGGAGAACTGTGATTTGTGTCTGTAAGAACGTCCAGGTGGCTTAGCGGTCTATTCCGTTGCCTACCAACACGAGGATCGCCGGTTCGAGTCCCCGTGTTACCTCCGGCTTGGTCGGGCGTCCCTACAGACACAGTCGGCCGTGTCTGCGGGTGGGAAGCCGGATGTGGGTATGTGTCCTGGTCGCTGCCCTAGCGCCTCCTCTGGTCGGTCGGGGGCACCTGTTCAGAGGGGAAGGGGCCAAGGGCCCCCCCCCCTGGTGAAACTCCTCACTGTCAGGTGAAAAGAAGCGGCTGGCGACTCCACATGTATCGGAGGAGGCATGTGGTAGTCTGCAGCCCTCCCCGGATCGGCAGAGGGGGTGGAGCAGCGACCGGGACGGCTCGGAGGAGTGGTGTAATTGGCCGGGCACAACTACGGAGGAAAAAGGGGAACCCCCCCCCCAAAAAGATGAAAAACAGACATAAAAACAGAAAAAACAACTCTTACTTCCTGCAACACGTTGCAACATTTTCACCTCGCTGATGATCTTCTGCATCTGTTGATGAGTACTCCTTAAAGCTGCTACGAGGAGTTTTGCAGTCTCAGTTTAATTTTGATGCCTCAGCTTGACCAACATGATCAAATGGGACCATCGGTGAGAAGGTTTGACATTTCTCTATAATGACTTCAAATGATTGTCTCTGGGTCGGATCTACCGCGAAATCTGATGAAACGATTTAGGGCCCACTGACGGGACTCCTATCCATAGTTAGAGATACATTACCTCGTGACTGTATATCTTACAAACGGCTGTTTCCCCCAAAACACCGCTACATCTCTCACTCTTCTCTTCAGAACAAATGCCCCCGGCTGAACGGCGATCATTACGAAAAGAGAGGATCCATCCATCCGTTATCCAGGCCGCTTGCTCGAAATGAAGTCATTCTTCTGTGAAACACTCCCGCTTTTGTCCACAGGGGCGTGGCAAAGTCAACAAAAACCCAAACCTCCTCGTAGACGCTTTAAGTAGTACTGGTTTGTCGTCATCCAAAGGAGTTGAATCAAGTGCAACTAGACTTGGTATAGATCCGTGAAAACGGATCTATACCAAGTCTAGTTGCACTTGATTCAACTCCTTTGGATAACCATGACCTGGATGAATGAGAACATTCACAGACATGGTTTGTCGTCCATCATTGGAATGATCAGCCTGACTTTGTTTTATTTCTCTGCTGGTTTGATACAACGCAGCCAAAGATCACCTGGATGAAGAACAAGATGATCATCGGGGAGGACCCCAAGTACTTGATGCAGAACAACCAGGGGGTGCTGACCCTCAACATCCGCAAGCCGAGCACCTTCGACGGCGGCAAATACTCCTGCCTGGCCGTCAACGAGCTGGGCCAGGACGAGGTGGAATGCAAACTTGAAGTCCGACGTGAGTACGGCGGGGTCAAATGGGCGGGGGTGGGGGGCGGTTATGTGGGGATGTTGGGGAATTATGATGGAGCAATTCTCGATGTGAGCACTAAAGATTTAGACGTTTAAAGCCAAGGAGGTCAATGCTCAGCTGGGCTGCGTCTCACTCGTTCATTTTTGAACAAGAATTATATAGACGGCGTACAAAACTTTGAGGATGACTGTTCATACTGTCTGTGACACCAAGTAGTGATTCCTATTTCCCACCTCCACACTGTCACAAGGATCTTTGAGCAGGAAAAATATCTGACCATAGAAAAGTTTATGTGATTTTTGCACATCCTATATGCATCTCACGACCCCTTTAATTAAACTAGGGTGGCAGTAGCTCAGGAGGTAGAGCAGGTCGTTTGGTAACTGGAGGGTTGCTAGTTCAATCCTCAGCTCCTCCTTACAAAAATGTCGGGCTGTTCCCGAGTAAGACACGTAACTCCTAACTGCTCCCAATGAGCTGGTTGCTACCTCGCATGGTTGACGCCGCCATCGGTGTACGAGAGTGTGAGGCATTTATTGTAAGTCCCGTCCAAACCAACCAGGAGGTATGGTGCCTTATGACAGTGGCACAGAAATACCTCCGTAAGATGGCTGAAATATTCTGAATTTGAAAAATGGCTTCTTGGCATAGCAAACTCGGGAAAATAGTGATGTGTTTGCTCCTTTTCGCATAGTCACTCAGTAAACTTGACAATGTGAATAATTCACAGTGTACATACGATTTCACACGCTCTCTACCGGAGGAGTGTGAAAACTGTAAATCTGATGTTTATCCAGAGAAAACATTTTACTACCATCATAAACATTGTAATAGCCCTTATTCTGTCTCATGGGACTGTGTGATTATATGCTATTATTTTCTGCAACAATGTCCCAATTAACCCACAGGGCTCAGTTTATATCTTATCCTTTTCTGTCTTTTTCCTCCTCAGCCCCCACAGCCCCCAAAGACGACAAGAAATAAGCAGCCAGACAGCAGAACCACACAAACACAGTGAACTGCATGCAGCGTGTGTGCCTTTTCAAATGCCCAATAAAACGTACTTCGAGTTGAACTGAGTGAAAGACTATTTATTCCTCATTAAATCATCTCCTGTTAAAATATATTCATACATTATTATAACTATGTGAAACCCTCTGTGTAGACTCATTTCAATCGCCCAGGAATATAATATGGCAATTACATGACTATATATATATGTGTGTGTGTGTTTTATAAAATACATATGATCGGCAACATTTCAATGCATAGTTCATAGGAGATATAGAACAATAAACCCAAAGTGCTCATTTAAATAACAAAACCACAAAAGCTACTTTACTAGTGTAGTCCTCTCTGCTGAGAGTCACCAGGCTGTAACGTTGGCACATATTCTTCTTCGGTTCTCTTCACGACGATACTGATCAACACCGCCATCGCCAGGACGCTAACAGCCACTGCAGGAGACATGCGCATACGAGAGAGAGCGAGAGAGAGAGAGAGAGGGAGAGGGAGAGAGAGAGAGAGAGAGAGAGAGAGAGAGAGAGAGAGAGAGAGAGAGAGAGAGAGAGAGAGAGAGAGAGAGAGAGAGAGAGAGAGAGAGAGAGAGAGAGAGAGAGAGAGAGAGAGAGAGAGAGAGAGAGATGTTTCCAACAAAGCGTTTACCTTTTACCACCGCCGGACCTACCATAAGGGCAATCTGGGCACATACCCGGGGGCCCCTGACCGCAAGAAGGCCCCCCGTGATGGGGGGGAAAGATGTATACATTTATTTTTTTTATGTCGGGCTCCACAGAAATATGACAAAAAGCTTGACCCATTCAATTGATCTCGATTAATATCCAATCAGAATGAAATAAAAGTTGTTTTCAGGAAAACGAGCTCACGATTGATTGTTTCATTGGCGAGAACGCTGGGCAGGGGGTGACTGGTGAGCGAGCGGCAATGCGCCGTATTGATTGGCTAATGGTCAAGGTGGGTGGGGCGTAGAGAGCGGCTGGCTTACGTAGCACTGATTCAAGATCAGTTTTTTCTTAAACCAAGTCAAGGGTAAAAACGGTGGAATTGATTTTTTTACCTGACCCGCGATCAGTTAGTTGGGTCGTATCAGTGAGCGGTGTGCGGGGGAACGTTTGTCCCGCAGCAGAAAATGGACGGCGTTCGCCAGAAGCCCAGTGGGGCTGCCAAAAGACAGAAGAGAAGCGCAAAGGGAGCGAAAGAAGCGGCCACATTAGATAAAAAGAAAAAAAGTCCCACCAATTAGTTGCTTTTTCAAAAAAAAGATAAAGCGAAGACGAGCGCATTCCGACCGAGGATGTCGAGCTAGCTAGCTAGTGTAAACTACTAATAAGACACGTTAGCCCCTAGCTAACGGGTCTGACCCTTTAGCCGAGTGGTTAGTGACGTCGCCTTGTGGCGCAGTACACCTCGTATCGAATCCCGCACCGGGCAAGAAAATAACCGGTTACACTAGCTAGCAGCAACGCTAGCCCGGAAGCGTCTACCGTCGGTTAGCATGATTCTGAGGACTCGGGACGCAGTTTGCAAAGAAAAAGTTGAAAACGAATAACTTCCTACAGGTAAGCACCATTTTATTATGCTGTCTGTGCACCGAGCAGTGTTATCCGTTGTGATTGTGTGTTGCTGTATATTTTGTGGATGAGTTGATTTGATACGCTATATGCATAACGTGTGGTGTTGCATCACTGGTGTGATGCTGCTATAATGTGTTGGAGTTGGTTTGTCAAGTTCATTTAATGTTGGCTTGGTGAGCCTTAATGTCAACCCTGCATGCAGCTGTGCTGTGTACGGAAGCCCTAAGAGGCCATGCATCCATACTGTCTGCTTGGGTGGTTTGCAGTGCCATACATGCACTGCCTTGGGATGATTTAATCCATTGTTTCCTTGTCTTGTGATTTGTGAGAGAAATGGGAGTACTTGGTCTATTGAGCTGTATAGGGATACCTTAACAAAGGTCCCATTTCCGCACGATCTATTTTTAACTTAAGAACAAAATCAAAACTACAAAAACAGCCTGTTACTGGTTTTCTGATTTTGGATTTTGAAAACAATGAAATAACAAGGCCTTATTGGTTTCGGATTCTAAATTGCATATGAAATGATCAAATACACAGAAGCTCTTAAATAATGAAGGTGGGTTTAATGGCTACGGTGGGTGCCCAGATAGCAAAATGGCTGTGGCCCGGGCCCGTCCCGCACCTGACTTTCATCTTTCTTTCATCCGGCCCACATACTGCGTGGAATGATGGCACTTGGGCGGTCTGCTCCTGTTTGCCAGATCTGGGCCAGAACCGAGCCATAGCAATGTCGTGTGTGCCACATATTTGCCAAAGGTGGCCCATATTTAGTTTTGTAATATTTGGGCCATATTCACCATTTACCACACGGGCCACTTCAGGGTCACATCCGGATTACATGTTGAGCACCGCATCTTTGTCAAAAAAGGCCCACATTTGGCCCATATTTAGGCCATATTTGCTATTACACATGTGGGCCACTTCAGGCTCACATCCATTTTGTCAGGGCCATAAGAAGGCCATCAGTGCCACGTCATTGCCTGAAGTGGCCCACATCCAGATGCTATCCGGGTGGTGTGGGGTGGGCGTGGTGTGTGTGTGTGTGTGTGTGTGTGTGTGTGTGTGTGTGTGTGTGTGTGTGAGACAGGGCTATGGGCTTCAGTACCTAGGGGTCCCTGAGGGTACTAATCCAGCCTCGCCCTTTACCCACTCCAGTTGCTGTAACGTCCAGGGAACACTACTGAACTAGCTCATATATATAGTATATATATATATATATATATATATATATATATATATATAGACGCTGCATTGGCCGCTGGATTATACATCAGTGTCGCCACCATATGGGTGGAGCTGGGGTTTTTTTGGGATAAAAAAACTCTATAACGTTTACATTTCTCAACCCATTTCACTGAGTCGTTTTTATATTCAAGGGTTTATGATCTACGTGGAGTGCAAAAACGTTTTGTCTCCAGTTACTTAGAATCTCGATAGTTAGGCTGCAATTGTTGTTAGATGCTCAAGAACCGGGTGTGTATCAACATCAGGCTCACATGAACTGAGTACTTGCGTGTAAAACGACATAACGTTGAATAAACGTAACTAAACGTAGTGTGAATAAAACTTGAAATATTACCTCGTCTGTGAACATGATTTCTGCCTGAGCCACGTCAATGGCGATTGTTTAACAGTTAAGACGTTAGTTACGTACTCTAACTCCAGATTTTTATTTTTTTTGTGGATTTTTTTTCCCTGTTTTCCCCCAATTGTACGTGGCCAATTACCCCACTCCTCTGAGCTGTCCCGGTCGCTGCTCCACCCCCTCCGCTGATCTGGGGAGGACTGCAGACTACCACATGCTTCTTCCAATACATGTGGAGTCGCCAGCCGCTTCTTTTCACCTGACAGTGAGGAGTTTCACCAGGGGGATGTAGCGCGTGGGAGGATCACGCTATTCCCTCCAGTTCCCCCTCCCTCTCGAACAGGCATCCCAGCCGACCAGAGGAGGCGCTAGTGCAGCAATCAGGACACATACTGACATCCGGCTTCCCACCTGCAGACACGGCCAATTGTGTCTGTAGGGACGCCCGACCACGCCGGAGGTAACACGGGACGCTATCCAGATGCCCCGTAACTCCAGATTTTATACCTTGTGCTCCCGCACAGCATTGAAAAAACTTTAGTCCATGCCCACCTAAATGTGGGCCCCACCTACACCTGCAACTTGTGTACATATTGAATCGAAGGTATACAGTTCGCTCCCAATAACAGCTTTTTCTTTAGCTATTTACAGAGTCAGTGGGGCCCAGATTTTAGAGGGCTGTGCCCAGGGGAGGACTGGAAATGAAAAACGGCCCTGGACTTTTTGACTCTGACTGGCCCTGCAATCCCTCCAACGATACACCACCACCACCACCCACACAAACCATGCCACACTTTATGTAAACAAGATTACGGAACAATATTTATAACAATAACTTTAGTAAAATAGATGTAAAATAGAACAAGGGGAATGTGTTGCTCTTAGGAGGAGGCTGGCTAGAAGGAGCACATTTTGGCCCAATGGCACAGGCAGCAAGGTGGCAAGAATCTCTGGAACCTTCTGACCAGTAAAAGAAATAATACAGGAAGAAATGTGTTGGTGAAAAGACTAGTGAGTAGGCAAGTCATAGAATTAAAAAAAACGAAAAAGCCCCACCTCTTTAAATGAGCAATTTCTGCAGCAGCTCACTTCTGTCAGCAACACCGCCTATAACCAGGGCCATTAAAACATCTCACTTAGTAGTCATGAGCATAAAAGCTTCCAGGTGCTGTAGAGATAGAATGCTTCTGAGACTACTCTTGATGAATCTCAGAGTAGAGAAGCTCCTGGGTTACTGACAGCATAAGTAGGAACTTGTAAGCAAGGCCCAGGATGTGGTATGCGTCGGTTAATAGGTTGTACTGACTATGAACTGGATGTTAGCTGACTAAAGTTTTTAGAGTTCAGAAGAGCCATGTCGGCATACAAAGTGCCATTACTCAGAAACCGCCGATGAATGCTATCTATAGCTGTATCCAGAATTTGATTATGGACACCAATTCCGTATGCACTCTCTGCCTCAGTAAAAGTCTCATCTTGTGCCATCTCTCCAGGCATGGTTTTCTTCTTCGCCACGCCACTTTGCTATGCCACTTCTGTTGCCTAAATGTGCATGCTATTTTTGATGACATAAAAGGGTCTATGAGTTCAGCATTTCAAAAGTTCACTCCAGCACATCAACCTTGTTTTAATGTCCTGCCCCATCCAGGCTGTGATTGGTTGGTTCACGAAACGTGACACTGATGAGTGCTTTTTTCAACAAAAGACACCCAATATAGCTAAAGAGCCAGCTAGCCAAACTCAAACATTGCTTATCTTATCGATATTGTCTTCTGTCTTACCGTTTTAGCTGGAAAACCGTGACTAACAGTTGAGCTGGTGTCGTTGGGTTCATTGGGCTACTCTCTATGCTCTCTGTTGCCAGTGCCTTCAGGCTCACTAGGCTGTCACTGCCCCCCCCCATCCCTGAACCGAGGGGGGGGGGGGGCTAAGAGTACATCTGTCGCCATCTTACAATGCTGTGATTGCAACACTCCGTAATCCTCTGTGAATAGTACACACGGCCATCGAAACTCTAGTTAATGGTCACACCCATATTTGCATATGAAACTGGTGGTTGGTTTCGGTCATTATGCACCTGTATTGCACTGTATGGTTTATAATGGGTGGGGATACCTGCAATCAGTTTAGACTGAAGATGTCACTTAGTTGAGTGATGAAACGTATCTGTCAATAAACGTTGTGTCCAGATGAACCGATTCAACCTTCTTTCATTTGGACAATGATGTGATGATCATCATCTTATTGTAAACACTAAGAAAACAGAAGAAATTATTTTTGATCCAGGACATCTGGGGGATCATTCTGCACTACTGATCCATAATGCTTGTATTACCTAGGTCCATTCTTACAAATACTTGGGTGTACATATTGACTGTAATCTGTCTTTGCATGCCCATGTGAATTCTGTATATACTAGGATCCAAAAGCGACTCTCCTTTTTGCGCAGACTCAGGGTATTTGGGTTTGGACAGAGGGTAATGACGTTATTTGATCATGCTGTGATTGAGACTATATTCCGTTACGGAGTTTCAGCTTGGTTTGGTAACATATCAGTTGGGTTAAAATCACATATAAACAGACTTGTTCAACACAGCAATGAAAGTGTATATTTTGCCATTTGGAATTCCTTTTTATGAGGCGGTTAGGTTAAAGATGTCACCTCATTGCGTCATGTGTTTCATTCCGTGGTCTAAGTGTCATTCACTGCCATGATGGGTCTCATTCAGTGGTCTGGATGGGATGGTCTTTGTGTCTTGCCATGCTGTGATTGCCACAATCCTCAGTCCTGTGATGAATTACTCGTCACTCCTCCATGAATATTCTTAATTGACCTGGTGCTCAAGATCAATGGAGACAAACCATCCAACCTGAGGTTGGACAGTTTGGAGACCTAGCAAGAGAGGTAAAACTGAGATGGTTTGGACATGTGTGGGGGAGAGTTGCTGGTTATATTGGGAGAAGGATGCTGAAGATTTAGCTGCCAGGGAAGAGGAAAAGAGGAAGACCAAAGAAGAGGTTTATGGATGTGGTGAGGGAGGACATGCATGAGGTTGGCGTGACGGAGGAAGATTCAGAGGACAGGAAGAGATGGAAACGGATAATCCGCCGTGGTGACCCTGAACAGGAGCAGCTGAAAGTAGAGGAAGAAGATATATTTCATATATTACTTTTCCATATGGGTTATCCTTTATATTCTCCTGAATGTAAACAGAGATCAATCATTTAGGCTTTGAGGTAAAGTATGTTCATCAAATAGTATGCAAGATGATATATCCAATGAGATCTAATTTCCAGTTAAATGTTTTTATAGAGGAAATAGCAAGAAAATGAAATTGACTCCGAGCCAAGGGTCAAACCTTTTCTTTTAAATTTAGAGAAAAGGGGTGAAGCAAGCATGAGAACCAGGAAGACCGATATTCTGCACTGAGAACTAGAACTGTAATCCCTTTCTTGTAATTTGTAGCATTAGCTGCTCATATGTACTTTAATACTTGGTAGAGCGAGGCCGGTAAGCCTTGAAAGAGGTTTGGAACCAGACAGAGAAAAGGAGACCACTAAACATTGTATGCGTCATAACTCAGGTTTTAAAGCCCTTTTTACACTGTGTAACTACTCACATTTTTATCCACAGTTTGCTTTTAGAACAAAAGCCAGCCTCTGAGGCCTCAGTGTGTGTAGTTACTGACAAGACATTTGACGTGGCTCTCTACCATGTAAGTTACATTATACAGAATTAAATGTAAATTTGCTTATTTTACGTTGCACTAGAAAAGCTTTGTAGCAAGCAGCAGGGTGAGATACAAAATGAATTAGAATTCACTTCAGTCAAAAACAAGACTTTTATTCGAAAGCTCAAGCTACTACCTTACGAACTGCCAGATAACAACAAGAAAGCTAACACAGCCTTCTGCCTACCGGGTGCATCACCCCATCTTCTCCCTCTCTCACCCTGGGGTATGTTGGGAAATGCAGTACACTATTTCCCCGGGACACTACATTGCCCCCACCCGAGATGTTAGCTGTCCTCAGCAACCCATGAGTCCAGTACAAAGTCCTGGAGGTGTTGGGGGGGGGGGGTGCTACCATTGGAACTGCCTTGGAGGCTCTCCTACTGCAGCATTGGTAGGAGTGGTTGGTTGGAGCTGGTCCTCAGCCCCTGATATCTCCTCGGTTGGAGCCAGGGGCCTGTAGGAAGTGGGCCGGCCATGGTGGAGGACCCCCACCCAGTTCTGCTTGACCAGTTGCGCCCTGTACACTACATCTGACAGCTGTTCTAGCATGGTGCAAGGGCAATCCCACTGGCTCATCAGCTTGAGGGAGAAGCCCTTTTTTTAATATCTGGACAGTAAACCCACACCTGGGCCCCAGGTGCAAAGTCCTTTCCCTGGCAGTGGGAGTTGTAGGCCCGCTTCTGTCAGGCCCTGGCACCCGTTAAGGTAAGACTGTCTCTTCTCTGCAGAGAGGATCTAGAGGATTGCTCCCAGAACAAGTCAAAGTTATGAATAAAACCGATGTTGTGCGCTGTACTCATGGACTGGAGCCAGTTAAAAAGTCTGAGAATCCCGTGAAAATGACCCACACCATGACCCAGGGTGTAAACTGGGCCAGAAATAAGAGTATTTTTTCCACAGCTGTTGAGGATATTAAAAAGATAGATAAAATCACCATTTGTCAGCTTAGACTGCTGACAGGCAGTGTCATTGGAGCCGACATGGACTATTACTTTCATTATTGTGGGAGATGAATCAAGGAGTCATGGGAGTTTCTCCAGGATGTAAGGGACAGTGGTCCCAGGAAATCAGCGTGGGACCGTCTTTATGAAACAAATGTTTCAGACTATATACACTACCGTTCAAAAGTTTGGGATCACCCAAACAATTTCGTGTTTTCCATGAAAAGTCACACTTATTCACCACCATATGTTGTGAAATGAATAGAAAATAGAGTCAAGACATTGACAAGGTTAGAAATAATGATTTGTATTTGAAATAAGATTTTTTTTACATCAAACTTTGCTTTCGTCAAAGAATCCTCCATTTGCAGCAATTACAGCATTGCAGACCTTTGGCATTCTAGCTGTTAATTTGTTGAGGTAATCTGGAGAAATTGCACCCCACGCTTCCAGAAGCAGCTCCCACAAGTTGGATTGGTTGGATGGGCACTTCTTTGAGCAGATTGAGTTTCTGGAGCATCACATTTGTGGGGTCAATTAAACGCTCAAAATGGCCAGAAAAAGAGAACTTTCATCTGAAACTCGACAGTCTATTCTTGTTCTTAGAAATGAAGGCTATTCCATGCGAGAAATTGCTAAGAAATTGAAGATTTCCTACACCGGTGTGTACTACTCCCTTCAGAGGACAGCACAAACAGGCTCTAACAGGTACTATTTAATGAAGATGCCAGTTGGGGACCTGTGAGGCATCTGTTTCTCAAACTAGAGACTCTAATGTACTTATCTTCTTGCTCAGTTGTGCAACGCGGCCTCCCACTTCTTTTTCTACTCTGGTTAGAGCCTGTTTGTGCTGTCCTCTGAAGGGAGTAGTACACACCGGTGTAGGAAATCTTCAATTTCTTAGCAATTTCTCGCATGGAATAGCCTTCATTTCTAAGAACAAGAATAGACTGTCGAGTTTCAGATGAAAGTTCTCTTTTTCTGGCCATTTTGAGCGTTTAATTGACCCCACAAATGTGATGCTCCAGAAACTCAATCTGCTCAAAGAAGTGCCCATCCAACCAATCCAACTTGTGGGAGCTGCTTCTGGAAGCGTGGGGTGCAATTTCTCCAGATTACCTCAACAAATTAACAGCTAGAATGCCAAAGGTCTGCAATGCTGTAATTGCTGCAAATGGAGGATTCTTTGACGAAAGCAAAGTTTGATGTAAAAAAAATCTTATTTCAAATACAAATCATTATTTCTAACCTTGTCAATGTCTTGACTCTATTTTCTATTCATTTCACAACATATGGTGGTGAATAAGTGTGACTTTTCATGGAAAACACAAAATTGTTTGGGTGATCCCAAACTTTTGAACGGTAGTGTAGTCCCCGATGATCAAGGTAGTGTGGGGGAGAGGAGTGGGTGACTGATTGACAGTGCTGCCAGGGACGGCCTTGGGAGGGGATGAATGGTTTTGGCCTGAGGAAGCGGCATTGGGACTGGGAGTGACCAACCTGCCGGAATGCCGGGGAGGACGAGGCAGGCAGGGGGACCCGGAGAGGCAGCGGGAAGTGGGTCAGCCGATGCAGCAGCGGGGGAAGTCATTGCTGGAGCAGGGACAAGTTCTGCGTGGGAAGGGTCAACATCGGCTGTGGGAGCAGCATCGGCCACTAGGCATCAACGGGGTGAGCCAAGGCCTCAGTTGGTAGTATGGTAAAATGACATGAGAGAATTATGGGCGGAGGCGAGGCAGCGTCTGTCTTGCTACGTCTGACTCCCACCTCCGACCAGGTAACCTGTGAGCTGGGAATGGAGCAAGAACAGGGCCGGCAGAAAAAATGATCCTTTTTAAACATGTAATATTTAATTTGTGTTGTTTATGAGAATTTGTTTATTGGGTTTGTAAAGATTTATTGTTCATTTTATCGTTATTGGTGTTTTGTTTTTTTTTTCTCGTTTTTTACATGTTCTAAATAAAAATAAATCGAATCAAATGATGGGTCAGAGAAGGCTGCGTTCATGACTGAATTCGTTTTGGACTGTGAGGCTGTGTTGTCGATAAAATCAGATTAAAAAAAAAGTCAATTTTTCGCAGTTCAGCTGAGAGCCGTCAGATATCAATCCTGAGGTTAGTAAGGTCATTTGTTGTTTGGCAGTCGTCAGAAGGTATAGTAATATTAAACCAGTTATTAAGCTGTCATATCTATCATAGCTATCAGATATCTGTCTTAATAGTGAACCATGTAACCTGCAATGACCACATGCTCATGCAAATGTCTGCACATTACATTTGAACTGAAATAGTCACAGCCCTGCTACTGTCTTAACGGTGCAAGCGCGACATAGTAGTTTGACAAGACATTTATTTTACTTTTGAATACAAGCTTAAGATGAGCTGAACTTGAAACAACTTTGATAACTTTAATCTTAAACGCTCGGTTAATTCAGTGAATCCCTGAATAGAGTTAGCCACCATGCAATGTGAGGATGTAATGTTGAATTACAACACAGTAACACAAACCTTTATAAAAAAAAAAGTCACTTTAGAAGGAAGCCATTTATTTTGTCATTGTATTCTTACAACGAATGTGTTCTCTGCATTCAACCCATCGTATTGTGTAGGAGCAGTGGGCAGCTGCAGCACCTGGGGACCAACTCCAGTTCTTCTTGCCATTGCCTTGTTCAGGGGCAACGACAGGGGTATTAACCCTAACATGCATGTCTTTTTGATGGTGGGAAGAAACCGGTGCACCCGGAGGAAACCCACGCGGACACGGGGAGAACATGCAAATGCCGCACAGAAAGGACCTGGGACAGCCTGGGGTTCAAACCCAGGACCTTCTTGCTGTGAGGCAACAGTGCTAACCACTGGGCCACCATGCTGCCCAACTACTGTCTGTATGTTAAGTTCGTTGTACTAAGGACGTTTCTTTCCATTTTTACTGCATGGTTTTGCAATGGCGGCACGGTAGCACAGTGGTTAGCGCGGTCGCCTCACAGCAAGAAGGTCTTGGTTCGAGCTCCGGGGTAGTCCAACCTTGGAGGTCGTCCTCTGTGTGGAGTTTGCATGTTCTCCCCGTGTCGCGTGGGTTTCCTCCGGGTGCTCCGGTTTCCTCCCCCAGTCCAAAGACATGCAGGTCAGAGGAATTGCCTGTACTAAATTGTCCCTAGGTGTGTGTGTGTGTGTGGGGGGGGGGGCTGTAATGGTCTGGCGGCCTCTCCAGGGTCCCCGCCGGCCGCCCAATGACTGCAGGGATAGACTCCAACATCCCACGACCCTACTTCGGCTAAGCGGCTCGGATAATGGATGGATGGATGGATGGGTTTTGTAATGAAGGAACTTACAATATGTTGAGACAAAGTGTATAGCCGGCTGTTGTCAAAGACAGTTTCTTTCAAGTAAGCACTTCAGCGTACTGTGCTGTAATCAAAAAAGTGACCTTCAATTAAACGGCAAAAGATTTATTCCATTTTGAAGCATGAAACAGTCCCTGTCAGATAGAATGGATATATGCTTGTTTTTTTTTCCTTTGTTTTTCAAAAAACTTCCACCTTAGTTAGTATTGACTGTTTAAAAACAGGCAAAACCATTGACATGCCGCAAAACTGCTCAATAGGGGACCAGCATTTCCCCCGTGTTGCCACAAACAAGGTGGAAATAGTGCCTTTGAGCAGATAAGGGGAATTTATGGCACTGCTGCGGCCTGTCCGGGGTGTCTTCCCATCCATCCACCCATCCGCTGAACCGCTTATCCTGCTCTCAGGGTCGCAGGGATGCTGGAGCCTATCCCAGCAGGCGGGGAGACACCCTGGACAAGCCGCCAGGCCATCACAGGGCCCACACAAACACACACATACATACCTAGGGACAATTTTGTATGGCTGATTCACCTAACTTACACGTCTTTGGACTGTATCTATATCATTTTAAATCATAAAATACAAGAATTATAAAACACAAATACAAAATATGTCTAAAATAGCAACTTTTTTCTGTTAACAGTGAGTAAATCAGAATCATGATGTTTATTGGCCATGTAGGTTTGCCCTACATGGAATATGACTGGTTTCATGGCTCTCTCAGTGTACTTAACATAGAATAACAACACAACAATCTTCAGATATATACACATGCATTGACTTATACAGACAAAATAACAGGTGATAAAGTGCAGTGGTGTAGAGAATATATCATCCATCTATCCATCCATCCATTATCCAAACCGCTTATCTTGCTCTCAGGGTCGCGGGGATGCTGGAGCCTATCCCAGCAGCCATTAGGTGGCAGGTGGGGAGACACCCTGGACCTTCTTCACTTCACTTCACTTTACTTCACTTCTGGGACCTTCTTGTGGTCGCCTAACAGCGAGAAGGTTCTGGGTTCGAGCCCCAAGGTAGTCCAACCTTGGGGGTCATCCCAGGTCATCCTCTGTGTGGAGCTTGTGTGTTCTCCCCTGTCTGCGTGAGTTTCCGCCGGGTGCTCCGGTTTCCTCCCACAGTCCAAAGACATGTAGTTCATCCATTATTGTTATTATTGTCCCTTCAGCAGTGAAAGTATCTCTGGCCTCCATTTTGAGCTTGATATCTTCAGACAGGGGAGTGGGTAGGGTGGAAGGGGTGTGAGATGGGGCCGAAAAACACATCACGGACCACTGCCCAAACTACCACACTTCCCCCATTTAGACTTCTCTCACTTGTTCTCCATTTTCTTCTTCTTTTTTTTTCTTAAGTAAAAAACTGTTTAGGACTTAAGAGTCTCAAGTGGTTCCCCCTCCTCCCTTCCCAATATCCTGCCCCCTCCCCCCTGTCCCATACTCCTCCTTGTTCAACTCAACTCCCCTCCTCCCAGTAAAGAATAACAGTAGAGTGGCTTAAACTATTTCGGATGCTCGTGGTCTACTGTGCTTTTACCGTAGAGAGGGAGCTAGCAAAACTTTATAAAATAAGTATTGGCGGTCAACACATTCCCTCAGAAAACAACTTCCGGTCACTTTGCATCTTTTCAGATTCACCCAGAATTCACCTGTCACATCACAACACCGTAACATTTAGTGGTACCAATGGATCACAGTAAGTGAAGTGATGGCAACCCCCCCTGACTGTTCATCTCTGAAGAGCTGTGCCTTCTCCAGCTCTCTTTCTCGTTCATGCGGTCTCTCGCTCTCTGTCCCACTCGCTTTCTGGTGTACACATTAGCGTGGGAAGGGGAGGGCTGCAGCCCCACCCCCCACCCCCAGTAGTGGCAGGTGGCTGTGTAATATCTTAGACCCAACAGTACGCCTAACTTTCCCTAACATACAAATGCAAAAAAAATAAAAATAATAATAATAATTAAAAAAAAAAACCTTTTATTGTAAACAGTGGGCTGGGCTGCGTGGAATGTACATGTTTAATGATAAAGTGAGTGAACACTCCATTCCAAATCGACTACACACGCACCTTACAAACAACACAATGATGTCATACTGTAGCGGCCGGGGGAGGCGGTCGCTCTGACTGTCGGCGGTTCTGCGCTGGGGGAGCGCAATGGCTGATGGGGCTGTTCGTGTTAAATTTAAAATTGTGTTTTAATGATGGCGGTGTTCATGTTGTGGTTATTCTTGCGTTGTTGTTTTAGGGGTTCGAGTCCGACTCAGACTAAGTAGGAGACCGTTTACTGTAACTGACTGTAGGACCGTGACTGGGACTGATGTCGCCACTTGGTACATGGGGGGGGGGGGGACTCGTTAAGTTGTTGTCAGTTATGGCCGGTGTGAGTAAAAGAGCACTCCCGGGGTCGTGCGGTGTATGGGGGGCGGGGGGGCACGGGAGTAGCGATTAAAAAGAGAACTCTGCCTCTCGACTCATTCATCCACGCCGGCTCGCCACAATGCTTTTCGTTTTAGTTGGCGGCCCCCCTACTTAAAACATCTTCCCGCGTGCCTGGGCGGACCTGCCGATCTCCTGGCAGCTGATGATTAAACATATGTAAAACTACATTTAAATAAGCAAGTGAGTAGAAAATCACTGATCTGTCTCCCTCACTCCCTCTGCCCCTCTCTTTCTGCTTCTCTCGTTCTTTTCTGCAGCTGACATTAGCATTTGATAACTGTATATAAATACGAGTGGGCCAAAAATCGCTGTTCCTCATCACTGGTCTTAAAGGTGCTCCAACAGCAGTGAGCACCGTCTGCATCCTCGGTAATTACATACCGCAGGTACGAACACCTGACGGGGAAGCCCTGAGAAAGCCAAAAAACCAACGTCCTGCAAAACCAACAAAATGCAAAACACTAGGAAAGAGGCCGAGCCGTTCGCTTGGAACCATAGCTGTCGTACCAGGGCTGGACTATCTCTGCCCGAGTCAACATGCGGCCTCTCCCCATCCTCCGCCACCATGTCCCGGACCAGCTTGGTGAACAGGGTCAAAGGGCAGGGGTTCAGCCCGTTGGAGCCTGGGATAAGCGTTTGGAAAGGGGTCGCACCAAGAGTCGGTACGGTAGAATAGCGCCCAAGAAAAAAAGATCTCAGGCAATGTTGAAGAGTCCGTCCATCCGTTTTCCAAGCCGCTTATCCTAATTAGGGTCGCGGGATGCTGGAGCCGATCCCAGCAGGTATTGGGCGGCAGGTGGGGAGACACCCTGGACAGGTCGCCAGTCCATCACAGGGCAGACACGTTCACACCTGGGGACAATTTAGTATGTCCGATTCACCTGACCTACATGTCTTTGGACTGTGGGAGGAAACCGGAGCACCCGGAGAAAACCCACACAGACACGGGAGAACGTGCAGACTCCACACAGAGGACGACCTGGGTTGACCCCCAAGAGTGGACAACCCCGGGGTGAGGCAACAGCGCTAACCACTGGGCCACAGTGCCGCCATGATGACAAGTCAACAGAACTCATTCAGTATTAATAGCTCATGACATTTTAGGCTGTTGCAGTTGGAAGCAAAATGTGAGTGTCATTGCAATGACTGATATGTAGTGGCTGCAGAGAAAAGCTCTCCTAAACGTTGCAAAATATTTCACATCAGACAAAATATATGCCCCCCCCCCCCACCTTTATTCACGAGCGTGGTCCTTCGGTTCGAGTGCATTACCCACCGACTCCATGTTCACATCCTGCAATGCCCAAACTCAACCCCCCCCCTCGCACCCACGGTGTTGAAGATTTTGAATTTGCAAATAAAGTTTTCATATCACCGGGAATTTGACTCGCTGCGTTTCACACTTTGACTGAAATACTTAACACAAAATCTGAAATAAAGCATGACAAGTGGAAGGTTTAGTGCAAGTACCAGGTAATGTGAATACGCCTGCATACAATTCTGCAGTGAGACTTAGAATTTGTGAGCCAAACAGATTCTTCACCAGTGTGTGTGTGTGTGTGTATTGAGCTATTTGACACACACGCTTCCTTACCTAGAGACATGTAAGCAGCTTTGTTCATGAGCCTAATTGGCCAAAGCAATCCTGAAACGGTGCCAGGCCTAATTGAAAAAAGGGGGAGGGGAGGGTAAATGGCTTCAAACGGCAAATCGCAGAGGAAAATAAATCAACGTCAATCAGATTGGCTTATTTGGTCCATCTGATATTTGAATACAATAGAGAGAGAGAGAGAGAGAGAGAGAGAGAGAGAGAGAGAGAGAGAGAGAGAGAGAGAGAGAGAGACACGGCTGAAAGAAAGACAGCTTATTGCCATCGACCATGACTGTATTATCAATCATACTCTTGCTAGAACTCTGAAAGATGACAGGCTGCATATGGAGGGAGCAGGCGCTGTAGACGTCTCGAGCAGCCTGGAGGGTGATGAGTGTGGAGTCATGCTGCAAGAGAAACAAACATGTCATATCAAATGGAGTAGTCCTGCACCAAGCACTCATGCTGCATCAAAGTGACTTTGTGTGTGTGTGTGTTGATTCAATGAACACAGCAGAATACATGATGCATTTTAGGAGTGCTGCCTTGCTCTATGGCCAGGATGGCACCCGGCAGCACCCCTGGTGAACCAGCGTCACGTCAACACTAAAAATAAAACCAGCCCAGAAACCAACATGGCCACCCATGTTGCCCCTTCGACATGATTCAACGTCAGGTTTAAGTAGCGACAAACACAAGCGGGCTTCGAAAACGTAGCGATGAAATTCGTCTTTTTCCAGCCTCTTGGTGCCGATGATCTGCTTCTGTGATACCAGAACCGGAAGCGTGTTAGCGAAGCAACTGGGCATTGCTAACACCCAGAATATTACATAAACGTAGCCTCAAACCTGCCCCGACACTCCTTCGCCATGCGAATAATTTGTGCCTTTAATGAGCTTTTCTCTGTCTGGATGTTTTTCTTCTTTCTT